>NW_028258144.1:0-44874 GCF_053883595.1 Heterocephalus glaber | reverse complement strand
AAACTGTGCCACTATAAACATGAGTACACATATATCTCTGTGGTATGATTCTTTTAATTCTTTTGGGAAGATACCCAGCAGGGCAATAGCTGGGTCAAATGGGACCTCCAGCCCTAGCTCTTGGAGGTATCTCCACACTGATTTCCATAGTGGTTGCACCAGTCTGCACTCCGCCAACAATGGAGAAGGGTTCCTTTCTCTCCACACCCCCATCAGCATTTGTTATTGGTTCATTTCTTGAGAGCAGTCACTCTTTCTGGGGTGAGGTGGAATCACAGTGTTGTTTTCATCTGCATTTCTCGAATGACCAGTGCTGTTGAACATTTTTTCATATGTTTATTTGCTGCTTTTACTTCTTTGTCTGAGAAATATCTGTTCATTTCAGATGCCCATTTTTGAGTTGGGTCCTTGAATTTGGGGGGGTCTGATTTTTTTCATTTCTTTACAGACTCAAGATAGTAGCCCTTTGTCTCAGTTACAGCTGCTAAAAATTTTTTCCCACATTGTAGGTTGTCTGTGAGCTCTGTTGGTGGTTTCTCTTGCAGTGCAGAAGCTTTTTAATAAGATGAAATCCCAGTTGTTGATTCTTTGTGCTAGTTCCCGTGCTATTGAGGTTTTGTTCATAAAGTCTTTTTGTATGCCACTATCTTCAAGAGTTCTACCTAACTTATTTTCCAGCAAGTTTAGTGTTTCTGTCTTAATATTTATATCTTTAATCCACTTCATTCTCAGTTTAGTGCATGGTGATAGATATGGGTCTAGTTTTAATCTCTGACAGGTTGAAATCCAGTTTTCCCAACACCATTTATTAAATAGGCTATCTTTTCTCCAATGAGGATGGTTGGCTCCTTTGTCAAAGATGAGGTGGATGAGTGTGTCTGAAGTTGTTCCTGCATCTTCCAATCTATTTCACTGATCCTTGGGTCTGTTTCTTTGCCAGTACCATGATGTTTTTATCACAGTAGCTTTGTAGTATAGCTTCAAGTTGGGTATTGTGATACCCCCAGCCATGTCTCTGTTGCCCAGAATTTCTTTTGCTTTTCTAGGTGTCTTCTGGTTCCAAATGAATTTTTGGATTGCTTTCTCTAGTTCTGTGAAGTATATTGTTGGAATTTCAATTGGAAGTGCATTAAATCTATATAGCAGTTTTGGAAGTATGGCCATTTTCACTATATTGATTCTTCCTACCCAGGAACAAGGGATATCTTTCCATTTTCTTATATACTCCTTGATCTCCTTTTTCAGGGTGCTGTAGTTTTCAGTGTAGAGGTCTTTTGCTTCCTTTGTTAGATTGATTCCTAGATATTTCATTTTTTTGGATGCTATTATAAAAGGAATTGTTTCCCTAATTTCTCTCTCAGTGAGTCTGCTATTTGTGTATAAGAAGGCTATTGTTTTTTGAGTGTTGACCTTGTATCCAGCTACTCTACTGAATCTGTCAATTAGGTCTAAAAGACTTTTGACCGAGTTTTTTGGGTCTTCTATGTAAAGTATCATATCATCAGCAAATAATGGCAGTTTAACTTCTTCTTTTCCTATCTTTATTCCTTTTATTTCTTTCTCTTTTCTCATTGCTGTGGCTAATGTTTCCAGAACTATATTGAATAGGAGTGGTGATAGTGGACATCCTTGTCTTGTTCCTGATTTTAGCATGAAAGTTTTCAGTTTTTGATCATTTAGTATGATGTTGGCTGTTGGTTTTTCATAGATAGCCTTAATCAGGTTGAGATAAAGACATTCTATTCCAATTTTCTGTAGCATTTTTATCATGAGTGGGTGTTGGATTTTGTCGAATGCCTTTTCTGCATCTATTGAGATGATTAAATGGTTTTTGTCCTTCATTCTGCTAATATAGTGTATTACATTTATTGATTTACGAATGTTGACCCATCCTTTCATCCCTGGGATAAATCCGACTTGGTCTGTGTGTATGATCTTCTTGATGACCTCTGTATTCTGTTTGCCAGTATCTTTTTGAGGATTTTTGCATCTATGTTCATTGGGGAAGTTGGCCTGTAGTTCTCTTTTTGGGTTGGGTCTTTCCCTTGTTTTGGAATCAAAGTCACACTTGCTTCCAGGAATGAGTTTGGAAGCCTTGCTTCCCTTTCAATTTCCTTGATGAGTTTCAAGAGTAATGGCATTAGTTCTTCTTTAAAAGTCTTGTAGAATTCAGCAGTGAACCCATCAGGACCTGGGCTTTTCTTTGTTGGTAAATATTTTATTACATTTTCAATTTCACTCATTGTAATTGGGGTGTTTAGACTTTCTATATCTTCTTCATTTAACTTTGGCAATTCATATGTATCTAGAAATCTGTCCATTTCTTTGGTGTTTTCTATTTTATTAGAGTACAGGTTCTTGAAGTAGGAATTGATGATCCTCTGTATTTCTGCTGGTTCTGTTGTGACTTCCCCTTTTTTGTTCTTAATTGCATGGATTTGAGCCTTTTCTTTCCTTTTTTTGATAAGGTTGGCTAAAGGTTTATCGATTTTATTTATTCTTTCAAAAAATCAACTCTTTAATTCACTGATTTTTTTTGTATCCTTCTCCTAGTCTCCATTGCATTGATTTCTGCTCTGATCTTTGTAATTTCCTCTCTTGCGTAAGCTTTGGGTTTGTTATTCTCTTCTTTTTCTAGGAGTTTGAGGTTCTGCATTAGGTTATTTATCTGAGTTCTCTCTGTTTTCGTAATATGGGCATTCACTGCTATGAATTTCCCTTGTAGAACTGCTTTCATTGTGTCCCATAGAGTCCTGTAAGTTGTACTGGCATTATCATTTACTTGTAGAAACTGTCTAATTTCTTCTTTAATTTCCTCTGTGACCCATTGGTTGTTCAGGAGGGTGTTATTCAATTTCCATGTGTTTGTGGGAGTTTTGTGGTTTCTCATGTTATTGATCTCCAATTTTATTGCACAATGGTCTGATAATATACAGGGGGTAACTTCAATTCTTTTACACTGACTTAGACAGGTCCTGTGAGCTAGCATGTGGTCTATTTTGGAGAATGACCCAAGTGCAGCTGACAAGGATGTGTATTCTGATTTTGTGGGGTGGAACACTCTGTAAATATCTATTAAGTCCATTTGTTCAATAGCTTGCTTCAGTTCTTGAATTTCGTTGTTAATTTTTTGTCTAGATGATCTGTCTCTTTGTGATAGTGGGGTATTGAGGTCCCCCACTACAACTGTATTAGTGCTTATTTGGTTTTTCATGTCCATTAATATTTGTTTTGTATAGTTGGGGACATTTTTATTTGGTGCATATATATTTAGGATTGTCATCTCTTCCTCTTGGATTGTTCCCTTCACAAAGATGTAGTGACCATCTTTGTCTCTCTTGATTAGTTTTGGTTTGAAATCTACTTTGCAAATGATTGCTACCCCTGCTTTTTTCTGGGTTCCTGTTGCATGGAGAGCCATTTTCCATCCTTTTACTTTCAGTCTATGAATTTCTTTTTGAGTTAGGTGTGTTTTTTGTATACAGCATATTGCTGGATTTTGCTTCTTAATCCATTCTATCAGTCTACTTCTTTTGATTGGTGAATTGAGGCCATTAACATTGATAGTTATAATTGATAGATATTGACTCATCCTTGTCATGATGTTTTACTGTTGTTGGCTCTTATTTCTTTTTCCCCCTTTCCCTTAATTTCTTACCTTGCCTGGTGGCTTCCCTCTGTTGAGCCTCATGGAGTTGTGACCTTTGTTGCCTTTTTCTAGGATATTGCTTAGAATTGTTTGGAGTGCTGGTTTGGTGTTCATGAAATTTCTCAGGTGTTCTTTGTTGTGGAAGTATCTAATTTTCCTATCGATTCTGAAAGATAATTTTGCAGGATACAACAGTCTAGGTTGGAAGTTATTTTCTTTTAGGGCTTGAAATACTTCACTCCAGGCTCTCCTTGACTTGAGGGTTTGTGTTGAGAAGTCTGCTGTGATTCTGACGGGCTTTCATTTGTAGCTGATTTGTTTCTTCCCAATTAGGACAATGGGTAGCAATGATGGAATCAAATAATTGAAGTATTTTGAAGGGGTCGTGACAGAGAATAAATGACTTTTTTGTTCTGAACCTAGTCTCCTTTGTCCTTTTTTAAAGTCAAATCTCAAATACCATACCTTGGTCTGACATATTTGTGTCTTTTCCCAGCAGTCTTTTTTTTTTAACTCACTATAAAGGAGAAGGTCATATTGTAACCTGTTGGCTCTTAAACCCTTCAAAGATGACCAATGTACACATATTATAGTAACATATTTAGAATTTAACACTTTGATGACAACCAGTGTAAACATATTTAAACTTTTTATAATAATCCAACAACAAAGCATACATTTATTTTAGTATATGTGCTGCCGAAGCAAGTGCATACATATTTTTTTATAAATCACTTTCACACATCTTTTGACATACCTAGGCCTTCTGGTCTTGTATAACTCTTTTTATCTTTTTAACAAGACAAACATACAAAATTTTTATATCAAAATTGTATCTCTTTTACTTATAGCTTTTTAATATTTTTATCTTACTTACTATAGACCTTTTATCACAAACTTGTCTTTAGCTGTTAAAATTTTAAAGTGTCCCTTTTTTGTTCTCAGATTGTTACACTTTAAATTTGGTTGGCTGCCAATAGGACAGTAGTAACCTTGAGTTTTTATCAACAAAGTACAGAAAAGAGCAAGTTAACCCTATAATTACAATTGAAGAATTCACAATGTACAAGAAATATTTTAAGGACAACAATTAAACAATCCACTGAAACTGAAGCATAGATACATTTATCAATTAGCTAAAATTTGTAACTTGATTTCTCTTGTAAAATTTCTTACTTTTTTTGGCTTTGTTTTATGTCCTTCAGAGCTTTCTTAGCTGTTTTTAACCCATTACTTATTTTCTCTTTTTTTTCAATTTGAGTGTAAGCCCTATTCGATCCTCTCTGAGTCTCACCACAGCATGCACCCTCTGGTGCTCTAAGGCCAAGCAGTTCTCATGCATTTGTCCCCATCTCCCCACCTGTGAATTTAGGAACTCAAAAGGAGGGGGAAAGTCTAAATTCTCTCAGTCTAAATCTGAAAGGATCAGTTTCTTTTCAGCATTATCCCCTTTCTTTCTTTTTTTTTTTTTTTGGTACTGGGGATTGAACTCAGGTCTTTGCACCTGCACAGCAAGCGGTGAAACCACTGAGCTAAATCCCTGGTGATTATCCCCTTTCTGATGGAGGACCAGGATATTGCTTTTTGCTTCTGGGGTGCACATATGAAGCCAAGGAGGCATTCTGTGGCACAATTTGAGCCATAAATCAATATAGAGAAATTGATCTGGAAGTTCCTGTCCAGGGGTGGTGACTATTAGCCAGACAGACCAGATGAGACCCTCATCTAGGCACCTCTCAGTTGGCCAAGCTAGGCAAAGCTTGGGCCATTCTAACTCACAAAAGGCTCTATGTTTTAGGGTTTTATCTTAATACCCTAATTTCCAGTGAAATCTTTCTTAAAATTCTTAAGTATGCATTCTAAAACAGTAGGATGAGATGTTTCTGTCCCCACGATCAGCGAATCAGAGTGTTGGTTTGTGTATGGGTACCCTCGTACGGAGATGCAAGACAAACAAAGGTGGGGGATCACTTGCTCACCTGCCTGACTGCAGGCCTCTTGGCCACTTTAAGGTCTGTTCAGGCTAAAGTGGGCCATTGCATAAGCTCACCATTATGTCTTTGTTAAACACGACCACAAAACCAAAAGACAGACCACACACAAGTTTGGTGACTCAGGGAGGACTCTTTAAGCACAAGCGCCTCCTCCCTCTGTCTTGTTCCACAGCTCGTTCCACACACTCTCCTATCCAGAACTCTTTCACTCACACAATTATTTACAAGTTATTACATTCCCTCCCAGTGACCCCCTAATCATAACCAAAACAAATAGAAGTTACCTCCCCAGATGCCAAAGCACAAGGGGTAATCAGGCCTCTGCACTATTTTTGCCCAAAGTTCACAAAGTGAACCAAAACATGGGAGGAGCTATCTTCCCAAATGGCAAAGCACAAGGGGTAATCAGGCCCCTGTGCTGTATTTGCCCAAAGTTATAAAATACAAATTCACAAAGTGAAATCAAAGCGAAACCAAAAGTTAATGACTAGGGGGTTTCTCAGGATTTCACACCCAGCAAAGGAAAGAGACAGATGAGACCAACAGCAGCAGCCCTCCTTCTGTCATCCTCTGTCTCAGGTTCAGGTGATCCACAACCAGCAAGCGGGTCTCCCTGCCCTGTTGGGGAACCTAGAAAATTAGTCCCAGGGGTGCGCCTTTCTTCTTGAGGAGACAGAGAGCCACTCCCTCTGGTGGGGTTTGGGCCAATGCCCAAAAGGGTTATTTCATTTCTGATTCCTGGTCAGGGAACCAAATGTTCTGGAAATCTCAGAAAGAAATACACAGAGACACAGAATTCGGGTAAAATAGTAAAAGTTCTACTTGCAAGCAGGCAGGACCACCAGAAACTGGTCTGGTTAGTATCCATGTGCCCCTTTGTTCAGCATTTCCTTTTTATATCCTTTTTAGCCATTATCTCATCCCTAGTGGTCTTTGATGTTTACATACAATTTCAGTTCCTATTTACAAGTCACAGACAAAAGGTAAGCACATATACATTGTAAATTCACCCAGGCATAGTAACTTTGTTAGGTTAATGAAGTTATTGGTTAAAGAGTCAGATAACCATCACCTTAAAGTCACCTTAAACAACAAGAGTTACAGGAAAAGCAAATCTTGGGTGAACACATTACTTATTTTGCTTCTACAACTACCTTAAAATTCAATCTACTAAGTTATCTAAAACTTTTCCCTATCAGGTTGGCCTGGAAGCCTCCTACTCTTTACTGGGAGCTATTGCACACTGACCCAGGAAACCTCTCCTCTACACTGTGAGCTGTAGCATGTCAACCCTTAAGTGTTTTCCAGTATCTTATTGAGGTCTATGTTCATTAGAAAATTGGCCTGTAGTTCTCTTTTTTGGCTGGATCCTTCTCTGGTTTTGGTATCAGGGTAATACTTGCTTCTAGGAATGACTTTTGAAGTGTTGCTTCCCTTTCATGTTCATTAAGGAGTTTGAGGAGTATTGTCGTTACATCTTCTCTAAATTTCTTGTAGAATTCAGCAGTGAATCCATCAGGACCTGGACTTTTCTTTGTTGGGAGGTTTTTAATTACCACTTCAATTTCATTGACTGTTATTGGTTTATTTAAAATTTTTATATTCCTGCTTCGTATTTGGTAATTCATCTGTATCTAGGAATCTTTCCATCATTTTTGTGCTTTCCATCTTATTAGAATAAAGGTTCTTGAAATAGGTGTTTATGATCTTCTGGATTTCTGCAGGACCCATTGTGATTTCACCCTTTTCATTTCTAATTACATGGATTTGAGTCTTTTCTTTCCTTCTTTTATTAAGATTGGCTGAGGGTTTATCAATTTTATTTCAATTTTTCAAAGAACCAAGTCTTTGATTCATTGATTTTTTTGTATTGTTCTCTGAGTCTTGAGTGCTTTAATTCATGCTCTGATCGTCATACTTTCCTTCCTCATATGAGCTGTGGGCTTCACTTGTTCTTCTTTTTCTAGAAGTTTGAGGCTCAGAATTAGGTTGTTTACTTGACCACTGTTTTCCTGATGTGAGAGTTTGCCTCTGGAAATTTCCCTTGTAGGACTGCTTTCATTGTGTCCCATAAGTTCTGGTATGTTATATTGGCATTATAATTTAATTGTAGAAACTGTGTAATTGCTTCTTTAATTTCATCTGTGACTCCTTGGTTTGTTCAGGATGCTGTTATTTCATTTCCATGTGTTTATGAAGTTTTTGTGGTTTCTTTTGCCATTGATTTCCATTATGGTCTGATAATATGCATGAGATAATTTCAATTCCTTTGCATGTACTTAAGTATATTCTATCAGCTAGTATGTGGTCCATTTTGGAGAATGTCCCATGTGCAGCTGAGAAGAATATGTATTCTGATGTTATGGGGTAGAACACTCTGTAGACATTTACTCAGTCCATTTGTTCATAGATTTGGTTCAGCTCTGATATTTCTTTGTTGACTTTTTGTCTAGTTGATCTGTCTATTTGTCACAGTGGAGTATTGAGGTCCCCCTTAGTATTGTGTTAGTGCTTCTTTGATTTTTTCATGTCTGTTAATATTTGTTTTATATAGTTGGGTGCACCAGTATTTGATGCATATATATTTTTTATTATTATCTCTTCTTCTTGTTGTTGGAGGTTTCCCTTAACAAGTAAGTAATGAACTGCTTTGTCTCTTCTGATCAGTCTTGAATTTAAGTTCCCTTTGTCTGCAAATAGAATAGCTACCCCTCATTTTTTCTGGGTTCCTGTCACATGAAGTATTGCTTTCCATCCTTTGACTTTCAGTCTATAAATTTTTTTGAATTAAATATGTTTCTTCTATGCACAAAATTATTGGATCTTGCTTCTTGATCCATTCTGCCAGTCTGTGTTTTTTGATTGGTGAATTGAAACTATTTACATTGATGGTTATAACTAACATGCATCGGCTTATCTATGTTACATTATTTTCCTGTTGTTGGCTCCCTGTCTTTCCCCTCTGTTTAATTGCTTGCTTTGCCTAGTGGCTCCTTTCTATCAGTTTTCTTAGAATTGTGGCCTTCATTATCTCTTTCTAAAATATTTTTCAGAACATTTTGTAGAGCTGGTTTGGTGGTCATGAATTTCTTCAGGTGCTCTTTGTCATGGAAGTATCTTATTTCTCCATCAATTCTGAGATAATTTTGAAGGGTACATCAATTTGACTTGGAGGTTATTTTCTCTTTCAGCTTGAAATACTTCACTCAAGTTCTCCTTGAATTAAGGGTTTGAGTTGGAAAGTCTGCTGTGATTCTGATGGGCTTTCCTTTACACACAATTTGTTTCCTTTCCTAACAGCTTTTAATATTCTGTTCTTGTACTGAATTTCTCTATTATTGATTATTATATGCCTTGGTGTAATCATGGCTGATTGCTGTTCTGTATGCCTCACTTTTCTGCATGTGAAATTCTTTTTCCCTGCGTGGTAAGTTTTCTGCCATTACATCTATGAATAGGGTTTTTCTGTTCTTTATGCTGATCCTGCTTCTGCCCTGACTCTGATCAATCTTGTGTTGTTCTTTGCATCATCTTGCAGTTCTTGGATTTTTTTTCACATTCCCTTGCTATTTTTAAGAGATTTTTCTTTTCATAATCACTACCTGCAATCTTGTCTTCTAGGTCTGATACTATGTCTTCACTCTCATTCATTTGGCTTTGCAAAATTTCAATGGAATTTTTAATTTCCTGGATATCTGTTTGAATCTGTTTTCATGTATTCTATTTCTTCCCTATATTGGACATTAGTGGTTTCCATCATTTCCTAAACTTCTCTATTTTTTATCTATGTCCACTCTAGATTTGCTGAGCAGGTCCTTCACTATGATTGTCATCATTTTTTTTTACCTGGGAGATTATTTCTTTTATGATTTTCTCTACAGCCCCATTCATTTGTTTATTTACTTCTACTGCTTTCATTTCATAAAATTCCATGGGAGAATTCTGATTTCCTCTATTGCATTGCTCCCCAGATTGCTCCTGGATGGACTAGAGATCTAGGGTTGCATTTTGCTTCTGCATCTTGTCATTTTTTATTTTATTTTGTTTTCTGTGTTGATGCTTGTAAGTTTCTTGTGTTAGGTAGCTTTATCACTAGTATCAAGGCCTCCCTAGGAAGAGGCTATTCCTCAGAGATGTCTTCTGGGGGCAGCTGGCTCTTGGTCTCTGTGTCTGTCCCAAGATACTACCTTCCCAATTTATTAGGGATGAGAAGTTGCTATCTATGTGGCCCAGCTCCCAGCCTTTTGGTGCTGGACTATCATGATGATTATGGCCCCAGACAATCACAGTGTTGTCATACAAAGGTGAACAACTGATTACAACGGTATGGCATCCTGGCTACAATACTACAATTAGCAATAACAATATCATCAAGCACAGCTTAGAAACTGACAATCTGTGGTAAGTGCTACTTTGTTACCTTTAACTATGGGAGTAAGATCTATAGTTATATAAAAATATCCAACATAAACCAAGAACTTGTATGCAGTGAGTTTCCCCTTGGTAGAATGATTTTTGCCATGGGGATGGGGGTGGGGGTTAAGAGGGGTAGGGGACAAAACAAAACTATAACTGAAGAGAATCATAGCAGAAATAAGGCTGAAGACCAAAGGAGTATAACCCAAGCTTTTGGAAACTAGAGTAGGTGAAAGGATAGAAAAATTGAAGGGGAATGCAAAAGAATATCAAAGTGAGCCAGAAAGACTTATCGACAATATTCATTCACATGAAAATATTAAAAACTCAAGAAAGAGTTTAAGGAAAGAGAGAAACAGAATAGGCAAAACAAACAGTAAAGGTTGAAATGTAAATAAGCCCCCCTGCCCCCTGCAAAAAAGCCTAGTGAAGATCCCTGTACCCGGGTTCCCATCACCTACTCGGTGCTGCAGTGCAACGTGAGACGAAAAACTCAAAGACAGAATTAAAGAGAGAAGTGGGGAGGCAGGATAGTCAATGCTGAGCAAACAGCAAAAGACACTGGCCAGCCAAAGCTGCTGACATTGGTGACACAATCATTGTTAAATTGAGGTGAGGGGGATACATGTGGTCACCAGGGATATGCTGCTGATGCAGGTAAGGCCTCTAAGAGAAGAGACAAAGCATTCTTGTGTTAGGCTGGGAATAGAATTTGAGTAAGTGTCACTCTGATCTCAGCTGTGTGTTATGCTATACACTTTGGTCAGACTCACTTCTTAAAATAAGCCAATTGTGAGGTTAACTCTACAACTTGCACTGCTTACAGCCTGCTTTGGGCATAATCTATGGGGTTGTCTGCCACAAAACCTGACAGAAAAAGGAAAATGAAACAAACTAATAAAGAAGGAGAGAAAGAAGAAAACGATTCCTCTGGTGCCCACAGTTCTGTGGCAGGGTTGTCAGAACTCAATTCTGTTCTGGGTAACCCTGTCAAGTCTACAACAGGATTAGTGTTGTGTACAAGGCTGATCTTGGCCTCCAGATGTGGGGGCTGGGGCCAGTTTTAGCCAACAGATTTCTGGGTGGCTTGCCCACATCTCTTACAGGGTTGTCTCTGCATTGCTCTCCTAGTCTCTGTGGTGCCCTCGGACAGAGACAGCTCGAGGGTGCTCCCATTTATACAGTTGGCCCCTCTCAGACCTTGCATAGTCTCCTGTGTTCCAAACCCCTGGCTCCTCTCTCACACTTCCCTCCTTGTGCCACCACCACAGCCCAAGGCTGCTTGTGCTGCTGGTCACAAATCAGAGGGAGTGCTGAATTCCTGGCTCAAAGGTGCTTGCACCACTGGTCACAGCCAGGTCCACAGCCAAGTCACTCTCATGGCAATAGTAGGGCAGGAAGTATCATGTTGTTCCACTTGCAATCCCCACACCACTATTGGTTCCTAACTTTGTTGTCTCTAGAGGTTCCAGTTAACCCCTATGGCACACAACAGAGGAAAAAAAAGAAAAAAAACACTGGACCATGGTGGGAGAGGAGCAGCTTCCTGGTTAATTGTCCTTTGTGTGCCAGAGAAATTTGTTGCCAGGCTGCAGTGTCCTCTGTTTGAAGGAAACCAAAAGAGGTGAGGAGCCTTACATCTCAGATCTATCCTATGTGGATTGAGTTTGCCATACATTTGCAATCTCTCCATTTTTGGGGGAACTTCTTGGGAATGGCAGTTCCTGTTCCTTCAGAGGGTGGTCACCCATGGCCAGGACTGTGGCCTAGATAAGCATTTTATAAAGTCCTATGCCTATGTTTTGTTTGTTCTACAAATCCCTTATTTCAGATTGATTTTGGCATTGGGATATATGGTCCTCCCTTTCTTCCTGTGTTTTTAGTTGATTTTCTCTGAGTCACTCCAACTTGGCTCCTTCTCTATTAAGCCGTGTTGAATTTGATCTCTTGCCCATTTCTTGACTGAGTTTTTCATTTCAGGAGATTTAATTTTTTTGTGTTCTTTGTATTAGTTCACAGTTTGTGGGCTTTCAGTCCATAGTCAGCTGGCTCCAAGGCAGGGCAGCATGGCACAAGAGCCCTGGCAGAGGACAAAAGGCCCATGCATGGCAGGCAGCAGACAGCAACCAATTCATTTCCTGACCTAGTCCCAAGAATGTGGAATGGTCATTAAACAAGAAGTGTTTGTATTGCTTCCTGTTCTGAATATAAAATGATAATCACTTTGACCAAGTTCCAGTTTATTTGAAAACATAAACCAGGTACTTATCATACCCACCAGTTCCACTCCTCACTGAGAAATGAAAACATATCATGCTGGTTCACTTTGCATTGATAAGCAACTTGTCTGAATCCATTAGGACAGACCATTCACATACATAAGTAGAGATGGGCAGAGGTACACAGACACCTGGGATTCATTGAGAGCTGGTCTCCCAAGGCTCAGGAAACTTTCCCAGGGTGGATGAAAACTCTTCTGCAGATGCACCACTTTCACCATGAATGAGGGACTCCAAAAAGAAGCACAGCCTGCTTGAAAGGAGGGGCAGCTATATGACACAATGAGCTACAGTATTAAAGGATATCTGTGACTAGGTGGGACTAGAACAGGGCCTAGTTGGGCTATTGGCTCTTATCCCTCCTAATGAGAGAATGTTGTATTTCCAGCACACTCCAGTTATTCTCAGGAACCAGAAATGAGAAGGGAGAGAAAACTGGTCTAGTCCAAGGTCACCCAGATAACTATTCTGCCACTAATACAGGAATTTTCATATCAACTTTACTTATAATAACAATAAACCAAAAATAATCAATGATAGACAACATATGAATAAATAAATAGTGGAAAATGTGTACAATTAAATATTACTAACTAATAAAAAAGGATTGAACTATAGATAATTCCAATATATGTAAATCTAAACAACATGCTCAGGAAAACGGTGAGAAATGAACCTTATCTCACTATAAAACTCCATTTCCACAAAACTAGGACTTACAAATTTATTCTAGAGTATAGAATCAGTGTTTGCTCAAGAGAGTAGATGGCAAACACTGTTCTAAGGGACCATTATCATGAAGCCAGTATTCTGAATCTTGTGGTATTATATGAGCATACGAATTTGTATAATTTCACCACAATGCACTTTAGAAGACTACATTTTATAGGCTATAAATTATGCCACAATAAAGATCATTAATGTACATTGAAAAAGGTCTCTCAAGAGGCTGGGGATTGAGCTCAGTGGTGCCAATGCCTGCCTTACAAGCTCAAGGTCCTGAGCTCAATCCCCAGTACCAAAAAAGAAAAAAAAAACCACATAAACAACCAAAAAAAGTCGTCTCCTGTCACCACAACTTGTTTGTAACATTCAAAAACTGCAAACTATGTTCAAAATTCAAAACTTGTGAGCAACTTAAGTATACTTCACCTTCTGGCTAGACATGCAAATCCTGTTTTATAGGCACAATGGAATCCTACACAGCAAAGAAAGCTAGTGAACTGAAAAATTATTCACTGTCAGGCATGAATCTCAAAAACAGTACGCTAACTAAAAGAAGCCCCATTTGGAAAGCCACATACTCTTTGTTTCCACCTAGATGACACTGTAGAAAAGACAAAACTACAGGGCCAGAAAACACATCAGCAGTTGTCAGGGCCTGGGGTTGGTGAGTGATCACCTGTAGAGTGGTTTTAGGAAACTGGGGGGAGTAGAGAAGTTTTGTATTTTGATTGTAGTGGTGGATACAAGCTGCATGTATTTCTCAAAACTCAGAACTGTACACAAAAAGGGGTGCATTTCACTGTTTTTAAAAAATCATCTCAGCAATATAGATTGAAGCCTTTACCTAAGCTGTGGGACATAGATCAAGTACCATATACAACGTCATTCAGAAGCTCTAATTTGATGAGACATTAAATGAGAACTTTCATAAGAATATTAACCTTATCTTCTGTGTTTGTAGACTTGCATAAGTATTTCTAACTGTTACTGTGTGTTAAAATGAACTTAACCTTGGAAGTGTTAATATACAGTTTCCAAAAATGATTCCTACGTGTGTGACTATGATAAAAAATGAAAATTTTAGCTTTTGAAAAGTTGTTACCTTGAATATAACTGCCAATTCTATGGTCTTACAAGATGCAAAGCTTTGTGGGATTCAATGTCAAATTGGTGGAAATGATTAGGTACTTCCTTCTTTTATGTGCAGTTGAACAATAAAGATATTATGACTACCCAATTTTTAAACACATCTCAGGGGTCCTCTGGAAATCAGAGCCAGGAGGAAGGGTTTAATCACTGGTATTTTATTTGAGAGATGGAAGAACATAGTGGAAAGGGTGAACAAAGGAGTAAGGAAAGCAAATAAAATGATCCCTAGCAATACACTGTAATCATTTACCACCCTGGCAGGCTTTGGAATGAGCCCGGAAGACATGCAGGATGTCTGGCTTTGTGTACTCAGGAGGCTGGACCTCCCCTAGCAGGCTCAATGGCAAAACTGTGGCTGAGAGTAGAGTACAGCAGGGACACAGGAAGGGGAATTTGCCTGCCAGTCTCCTTCCTGTCCTCTCTGTCTCATTAACCAAAAACCCACAGAGGGAGCTGACTCCTCCATACATGTGGATCATCACCCCACCCTTCTCTGGAAGCTAAGCAAGCCAGATCCCGTTGCCTGTTGCGTAGCATTTCCTCTAACTCTGTACTTGTGTCAGTTTGAGGGCAGAGAGGGCCTGGTGGGGGTGTCAGAAGGACCATGCAGAGATCAGAACTTGTGTACAGATCGACTTTAGTGTCTCAATCAGATTTTCTGGCAAAGGATAAAAAGGGCATTGTTGACTCAGAGGCAGATGGTGGTGTCACAGAGGAGAAGAAGGTCAAAGGAAGCTGAAATGTGGTACTTTAGGTGGTCTCTTCATGTAGCATGAGGTACAAGTGAAATCAATAATGACACAAGATGCCTTTAAGAAAAGGGATCAGTCTCTTGAGGGCAGGGTTTGAGGAAAACACTTTATGGAGGAGATGTGCCTCATAGAGTGAGAATAATTGGTCACAGGACCATAGCAGAGACCTTGCAGTCAAGGGGAAAACCTAAAACACAAAGGACATGGAGGCATAAGTATGTGTGGAGCAGAGCACTCATAGAGTTGCTGGCTTGCACACATGGAAGTGAACACAGTAACGTGCAGTGAAAAGGCAACTTGCAGTCAGATACAGAAATCTTGACAATGAGTTGCCAATGGAATCTGAAAGCCATAAGCCATTCGCAAAAGGAGAGTAACAGGCATGGACTTGTTTTCAGGACATACATGTGGGACCATTGTTAGGATTTTCTGGGAAAGGGGGTTTAGTTAGTATCCTAGTTGGGTTGTCTGAGTAGCAGCAATATTCATGACTGGTATTATAGATTCAAATTATGACTCAAGTAATTCAATTAACGCGATTCCTGGGACACAGTGTGCATACACACAACATCAAGCTTATCTGAATGAGAGCCAACAACAAAAGCAATTTATTTGGCAGTTGAATTGTCATTTCACTGGCTCTTGTGCCTATATCACTAATCCCTGCCCAAGTCCCAACAAATACTAGGCACAGAAATTTTGAAACAAAATCCCAGTCTTGTCCTCAGAGCAGGAAAGTACTAAGAAGACCCATCAGTTAGAAAGTTGCTTTTATTTTTTTGGGGGGGGTTGTTTGTTTTTGGTATCAGGGATCGAACTTGGGACCTTGCGCTTGTGAGGCAGGTGGCAGAACCACTGAGCTAAATCCCTGGCCCTAGATAAAAAGTTTTGAGGAAGAGAACTCTGAAAATGTTCACAAGTTGGGAGCCCTCTAGACTATAGCTTTGTGGATTTACCCTCTATTGGTAGGCATAAACCTGACAAAGCCATTGAGAACTTGATCAGCCAGCCACCTGAGAAGCTCAGACCCTAATGGCCAATAGAAGAGCCAGTGCAAACCTAGCCTCCAATGGGACAAGTGGTGAGCGGGAGGCAGGAGCACCAGAAGAACATGAACTTCAAAGTATCTGACCTTGTTGATTCTGGCTGTAACAATGACCCATGCTAAGATGTTTTTCTACTTCTGTGCTTCTTCCACCAGCAAGCCAGCTATTAAAGTCTGTTTAATTGCTCCTAGAAAACTTCCAGGACACAATGACTTTTGAGAAGCAAAATTTCAATAAGCCCTGAATGTCAGGCCTGACAAGTGAGTCCTTCACAAACAAAAGGGACAAAGCAAACAGGCTGCTTTTAGCAAACAACAGCAGCTTCTTGGTAAATAGGGCAAATGGACTCAAAAGGAATTATACAACCCTCCTGATGCCGAAAAGTCCAGTAATTGTCTACACACCTGAGCAAACCGTCCTTGGGCATCCGAGTCATAAATGTTTCACCCCAGATTCCTTAGCCCCTTCAAAACCTATAACAGCCTAATTCCTTTCCCAGGTAATTGCTGACATATCTCTCCTGGTGTTAGCCCATCCATTCATGAATGAAATCTCTCCCAGCTAGCTGCCACTATCTCTCTCCCAGTGTCAGCCCATCTACACACGGATGTGATAAACTTGGTTTTTCCCAGCTAGCTGCTAGAATCTCTTGATGTTATTCCCTGCTCACTGGAAAAAACTTTCCTTTCAAAAGCCTTTTTTTTTGGTACCAGGGATTGAACTCAAGACATCGCACTTGCCAGTCAGGCCCTGTGCCACTGAGCTAAATCCTTGGCCCTCAAAAGCCTATCTTTGACAAGTGGATTCTTTATGACACTGAAGTCTTTCTGTGAAGTGACCACTTCTGAACTCTGAAGAACAATTAATTGCTGTTAATTCCTTTTGATTTTCTTTTTCCAAGTTCATACTCCTTAACAATTTTGATATAGGGCAGCAAGTAATCCAAAAATTACATAGGGCAGCAAGTAATCCAAATAAGCAACATTAATCTAAACAAGAGAAAAATCACTCTCAATATGCTAGATAGTCAAAATGCAGATTCATATTCTCTAAAATTGAAGAATGAATTCTAGGAATAAAGGAGGTTAAGAGTAAGAAAAATTTATTGAGAGAAAGATAGCTTCTGTCTAAGAGAGCAGAAGGGGGACCTGAAAGTGGGTTACCCACCCACCCTGCTTTTCAAAGGTATTTTAAAGGGCAAAGCCACTAGGTGAGATGAGTACAAAGTGGGACAAAACTATAAGACCCAAGGGAAAATCACAAGCTAGGCATGCAGTGGGACAAAACCATGATCAACCAATAAGATTACAAGTACAGTCACCCACGTAATATAGATTTTAAAAAATAAAAAGGGAAAACAAGTCAAGCAGAAGCTAACAATGAATTTCTGGAAAACAAATGGGATAGGGAGATCAATGCCTATTTAGAAGCTCAATCACTGCTATTTATTCCCAGGGGCAATAAGTGGGTGCAGTACCTCTTCTCGTTTTATAATGCTAACCAGTGAATGTGTCTCAATTGTTTTCTATACTGAGGGCCCAGCTTTGTCTAACTGCCTTCTAACAATTTCTAACTAACTTAGCTATCTGCAATAATTTCATTAATAGAAAAAGGATCTTATTATAATAACCACCACAAAAATACAAGATCTCCCAAGAGAATGAGATTGATGACAAATAGTAGATAAGAGATGGCAGTAAACTTTTCAAAGATGATAAATGTCAGATAAAAAGAAAGGCTGAAAAAAAAAGGCTGAATGTGTGCTGCATGGGCAAAGCAAACAACAAACAAACTGACTCTGTTGTGGATTTTGCTGGGAGTAAACAGAAAAACTCACAGGAGACAGAGGAGCAGGGGTAAAACAACAAAATGTATCTGCTAGCAGGCCAGCCCCATAGGAACATGTCTTTAAGGGCTGAAGCCAGGTTACATTGGAGGCTTACATTTATACTCTAGACCGGGTCTAGTCATGTGATGTACAGAAAGTTAAAGTCTACCTGTACTTCTGCTCGCAAAGCATGGCAATTGTTATCTTAGTTCAGACATCTGGCCTAATTTAAGTGGGGGTTGCAATTAAGCAAGGTTGTAGGTATTTTCTAATCTTGAGCTAGTGCTAAATGTAGACATTTCTTTATCTTGAGCTAGTACTACATGTCTGCAAGTTTATGGAGATGGTGAAATTTCTGATATTACTATTTGAGAAGCGCAGCAAGTTACAGAAGCAGAATGAAGCAAGCAGTCATTTTATATTATTTTATACTTTCCTTAACATCATCACCTCACTGAGTCTGACATGACAAAATAGAATTTCTATCAGATTTTAGTGGCTCAATCTTATCTACAGATGGGTAAATAAAGAGGGTCACTAAGTGTATCAGAAACACCTCCGGTGTGAGCAGCAGACACATGAACAACTGGGAAAAAATAAACTTGATGAAAGGAACAGAATAAACATTTTAATACTGATAACATTAGCAATATATGATAGTACACATTGCAAAAAAAAAAACCCACCAGAATGGCTCTCTTGTTTTGCATTACTGAGGATCAAACCCAGGGACTCATTTTTGCTAAGCTTGTACTCTGTGACTGAGTTGTATTACCAGATGAAGAATAGTTTTCTTTTCTGATAAAAAAAAATGGCATTCAGATAATGAGAATCATCTCTTAGAAATTAAAAATATAGAGCTGGCACAGTGGCACATGCATATACTCCCAGATACTTGAGAGACTAAGGCTGGGGATTGCCTGCCTGAGCTCCACAGTTCAAAGACCAGCTTGGGGTAGGTAGCAGGATCCCACCACATTTAAAAATAAAGAACTGTGTGTGTGTTTGTGTGTCAGTGTGTGGTTGTCTGTGTGTGCTTGTGATTCATCCCCCATATCTCCAAAACAGCTATTCAGCCTGCTAGGCTGAATTGGGTCTCCTCAAACTACACAATTTGACATTCTAGTCCCACTACCTGAAAAAGTGACTGCACTTGCAGATAGAGCCTTTAGAGAGATAAGCAAGTTAAAAAAGACATCAGTAGCATGAGCCCTAATCCAATATGCCTGCCAGCCTTTTCAGAGGAAAAGGTGAAAGATGTAGCTCAGTCATAGAACCCTGGCCTAGCATATTTGAGATCCTGGGTTCCATCCCATGCACTGCTCCCCAAAGAGGAAGAGAGTAGGACACAGGCAAAGAAGAAAAGCAACAAAAGAAAACTGGAAGAGATACAGGGAGATGCTGGCCATTTACAGGAAAGGAAGAGAAGCCTCGGAAGAAACCAATGCTTTGGACATCTTTATCTTTTCTCATTACCCCATCACAGGCTCTCTGAGATTATTGGTTCATTGGCATAGCACTTGTGGCAGGAGACCTCAAGTCTTCAGCCTTTGGTGCTTCCCTAGGGACTCTATTTGCAGAAATCTCACATGGCCTGCAGCATTCGGTACATTCACAAGGTTGACCAGCACTCTCTATGTTGTCCTAAAACACTTTCATAAGCCCAAGAGAAAGCTGATCCCCACACAGCTATCATTCCCTATTTCCACATCTCCCCAAACCCTGGTGATGCCCAAGCGATCTGGATAACTTGTTTTTTCTATGGACTTGTGTCTCAAGGCACAAATTCTTCCTTGTCATATGGAGTTCTACTTTGTGATGTTCCCTTGATATTCCTCTAGCCCTTGCCCTCCTCTTTACCAGTCAGGCCCTTCCCCCAAGGCCAGATACAGGGTGTGGGCTGGCACAGATTTGAGCCCCTCCCCCGAGTCTTTCAGGAAGAAATGCAACAGCCCCAATGGTCAGTTGTGCATTTGCTCCACGAGGTTCAGCAGGGAGGAGCCAGTGAGAGTAGCAGACCCCTTTCTCCCCTGTTATGCAACTGGCCCATGACACTACTGCCAATCTCTTCCTTCTTGGAGCTGGCTGCCAAGATGCTTGTGGGAGTACACAGTCCAGGATTAATCTTTGCTAATATTACTCTTTAGGTATAAAGTTCAGTGTTCACTCTTGACTGTAACAGGCATGTGGGCAACAGGAAAACTGGTGTGCAGATGATATGAGTTGCAAAGGACTAAATTTCAGCAACACTGAAAATACAAGCAGGAGGCAGGGCTTGCTCCCTGCTCATGGTTATCTTTCTAACTCGTTCCTCCCTGCTCTTCTCCTGATAAATATAATTTCTGGGTTCACAATGTTATGGATGGAAGGAGGAGACTATTCAAGATCAAAAAAACAAAGGTCTTGAAGACATCCAGCAGAATAGAGGGTAATGAGCACCTGGCAGAGGTGGGGAGAGGTAGGGGCTACAGAAGGAGTGAGCCAGGCTGCAGGACTGCATGTGGGTTCTAAAAGCAGAGGAACAGTAGCTGGTGGGAGCCTCCACCACTGGGGGGGCCCTTTCTCCCTGGGCAGGATGCCCCCATTAACATCACTGTAAAAGAATTTCCAAGCTGGCTCTTCTTTGGCTTCTCTGCCTCTCTGGCTCCTAATCCCAGCAGGGCCTGACCACATGTGTGAGAGGTTAGGAAAACCATTTCTCTGCTAACCATTTCTCTGAAAGCTCCTTCAAAAGCAAAGGAACCATCCTGGCCTCTTTCATTTCCCACCATGGCAATGTGCCCACTCAGAGCTGTTCCTGAGGTAATGGCCTTGCTGAGCATGGAGAACTGGAAGCACCAAAAAATAGAGGATGCTCTATGGCTTTCTTCTTCCATCTCAATAGCCTGTCATAAGGGCATCACCACTAAAGGAGAAGATAACAGGACAGCTCAGGAGACAACAGACCCCGACTGTGAAGGGGCATGGTGGGGGAGTGGGATAGATGCCCGAACGACTGAGTTCAGAGAAGCACAGGGAGGCAACCTGAAGGAGGAGATGGGTTGGCAGACTTGATTGTGGGTGACATCAAGGCCAAGGTCAAGCTGACCAGGATTGGGGGACGGGGGTTGAAGTCCTTGGTCCTAAGCAACAAATAAATTGCATTTGGAATCTTGCCATGAGTGTGGCTAAGAGTCTCCATGTAGGTGCAATGGGCTGTGGTAGGGTCAGCTGGGGTGATTGTTTATGGTGTCCTCCCACTGACTCTTGAGTAGAGAGGAAGTTACATCAGGTTAGGAGAGAATCTACAGCACTGCTTTCATGTTAAAAGAACTTGGCTGAGGTGTGGCTGGACTCATGCTTTCTGCAGAAGATCAGCCTGTGGGATTGGGGGTCTCAGAAAGAAACTCCAGACTCCCACAGGCATGATAGTGTTAGAGATGAAGTAGCTGGGAACATAGACAGTCCTGTAAAAATCAGCGCAGACCCACATCCCCACTCACCCTTCTTGTGGGGCTTCCAGGAGGACATGGTCAGGACAAGGCAGCTATGATTCTAGTGTAGTGGAACCTTTGGGGACAGGGTTCGTTCCAATCTGGGTCCCAATAGTGTCAGATCTGGGGCAGTCACTTCCTCAACATCCCCTCTTCCTGTACACACAGGAACACACCCTACTTTGATTATCCAGCTGGGTCCAGTCAGTTGAGGGTCAAATGCACCGAGGTCTCTTGGTGAAAACATCCTCTACTGCAACCCTATCTGCCTTCTTCCTTCTGCATGCCCACTGGGGGACTAGAGAAGATGCAGCACTTTGCTGCCCAAGTCTTTTCACAGGGCTGAATCTCAAGCCCTTGCCCTGTAGCTGTAGCTAGAGTTAGAGACAGGGTTTGGAAAAGCCTGGCTTCTTTTCTAGGGTTGCTTTGACTCTTCTTCAGGACCTTGAACCTTGTCTCAGTTAGACAGGTGGTACAGGATGATGCCCACATCCCCAGCACTTCAGCCAACCCAAGACATTTGCAGATGTCCTAAGACCAGCAAGGTACAAGACAAACCTAGCAGAAACTGCTGGCCCACAAAGTGTGTCTAGTATTGTGATGTGGTTGCTTTAAAAGCAACATTATCATGACACTAGAAACATGAGGCAAGGCAATCCACAAAGACAGAATGGAGAAGAGCTGCAACTGCATGCAAACTACCATCAAACATGCCAGACTCAGGTGGGGACAATTAGATTTTATGCTTTGTAAGACAGAAATATCATAGTATGTGACTATAGCAGACTCAATCAGGTTTTTGTTAATACAAAAGAAATAGATCACAGGCCCCCATCCTGAGCAGAAGGGAATTGGTACAATAAATGAAATATAGGAATACTTGTTAGCCTCCAGATTATATTTAAAAAATAATGGTCTGTCTTTCGGAAGCCCATGCCCTGGTAGAGGGCCAGAGCACTGCGCTGCATCATACTTGTCTCAAGCACAACTTCACCATAACCCTGGTCCCGGGCAAACTGGAGGACAGTCCTGACCAGGTTTTTTGCTATCCCCACTCCTCGGTGCTCCTTAGCCACTGAGAGGTGAAACAGCTCCAACTGCTTCTTCCCCAGTGGCGGATTCTTCACTGGCAGAGCACACACAGTGCCCACCACCTGTCCCCCAGACTCGGCCACCCAGAAGCAAGAGCCACATGCACTCAGGTAGGATTTGGTGATGTCAGCCATGTCTCTTCGCAAACATGTGGCCACATACATCTTCCAGTTGTAACTGGCAAGGAACCACAAGAAGAGGAGCAGAGTGAGGCTGGACATGATAGATAGGAGCCAGGAGCCAGAGACCACGAGTAGGGTGAGGGGCACCCCAGTCTCAATCAGGAGGGTTCCAGGCAGCATCAGCATGTGGCGGAAGGTGGCAGGGACATGCTCAGTCATGCCCTTGGAGAACAGGTCCAGGACTGGTTTTCGGTCGCTCTCCTGGTATGTGCGGATGTGATAAGCAGCCATGTTGCCACTTCTGTGTCTAGAATGGAACAGTCCTTGAGGGACAGCCAAAGCTGCCTGTATGACTTCACTGCAGCCCTGGGGAAGAGAGAGAAAGCCATGTGAGTACCCCACCACTCCTGGTCACCCAGGCACAATGGATACCTTGCTCAGTGTGTGTCCTTCTGCTGTGGCCCCAAAGGAAGCAGGCCACCAGCACCAGAGAAGAAAAAACACCCTGCTTGTAGAATTGTTTGAGGCCTTAATAGAACAACTCATATGAAATGCTGGTATGTACAGTCCTCTCCTCTACAACTGCATTACCCTATTACTGGTTCTTTGAAGCTCTTGGTATATTGAGATGACATGTGTGGCAGGCAGAACTTGCAGCCCTAGCCCTTTGCTCCCTTCTGACGGTCTATCTATACCAAAAATTCTGTGTTCCCCAGCAGAAAATTTAGCAAAATCTCTTCACCCAATTATAAATACATTGGATGCTGAGAAGCTAAAAGGTTCAAGGACCAATATGGCCCAATTTTGAGATTTCCCAAGACATTTTGGTTCTTTGGCCCACGCTGAGGGGCCTGGATTTGCACCCATGCCCTATTACCTCTTACCACAGGGGCAACAATGTGCAGGGTGGCCTCAGCCTTCAGATCCTAGCTGACTCCCAGAAGAGACTGTCTAGGGCCTGCCTGACTTCTGCACAGAAGATTTGGATGCCATTCATTGCTTGGCTCATGAATAGTTTTTAATCATAAGCATCAGGTTAAGTAGGAAAGTGCAAAAAGAGGAAGCTTTCATTTTTGTGATTCACCTTTTGATCCCTGGGAAATGATCTTGTAGAAGGACACAGGATCCGGAACGGCTGAAGAGTCCTCACTCTGATGAGAGCCTGGACTTCTTCCTGCCTCCTTCAGGACGCAGCAACTATCGCTAAACACCCTAAGCCCTATGCACACTCTACCATGGTTCTGTACAGAAACGTGGTAGGAGCCTTGAAACACTGCCCCCGGCCTTGGGCTCTCTTATCTCGGGCCAGCTTCCAGGTCTCCTGGCTCAGTAACAACGTCCTTCCCAGCGGCACTTCTTCCAGAAACATAAGGTGATACAGGCTCAGCCACCCAGAAACAGCAGCCACATAACCCCTCTCCCCCATTCAGCCCCTCAGCAACCCTGTGGATGGCCCTGTTGCACTCACTACACATGCTCTCTGCAGCCCCAGCAGAGCTGACACCCAGCTGACAGGTAGTGGGACAGTGGGCAGATGCCATGGGCCCTGGTGGTGGCTTAGAGTCACCACAATCACACTTCTTACACATTTTAGCTGAACACGAAACTCACTAAGACTGCCAAAGCAAAACAGGGCAATTTTTTCTCCATGAAATTCTCTACGGAGGGGATGCTTCCCTTTTACTAATGTGCTCAACCCTGCCTATGTGCAGTACCTTCACAGGACAGTGAAGGTGTTGGCTTTCTCCTCTCAAGGATCTCTGAAGCAGAGGACAGCAGAATCCTAGCTCTCTGTGCAGGATTTCCCTCATTTTTACTGTGTGGCAGGGGACAAGGGGACACTTGGATATGGCAGAGATGCAGTGATGTGGGTCATCCGGGGAAGGAACGCCTCAGGAAAGTTCAGTGTGTGGATGCAGGTGGAGGCCCTTCCAGCTGTGGTAAGAGCCAGGAGAAACGGATATGAGGAAGTAGGCCTCAGTGGACAGTGAGATGACCTCCTCAGGGTGAGGAATAGAAGCCTGAATACAGAAAGAAGAAAGGCACAGCTTTCGGGAAAGGTGGCTGACCAAACTACTTTTGGAGGAAGTAGGTGAGGGCACCCAGGTGTCCACATGCAGGATATGTGGTGCGGACTCTACTCCAGGGGCAAGGGAAGCCACAGACATGCTGTTAGCAGGGAGCTCAATGAACATGGTGTGGGGTGTGCATGCATGGTCATCACTCTTTCTGCACATGGAGCATGAAGCACAGGAGTCTACAGTAGAAAGATATAACCCCAGAGGCATGTGGATGATCCTGGAAAGAAACTGGTCCCTAGACACAATTGTGCAGGTAGAAGAGTACCTGTCAGGAATGCCTACCTCGAACTAATGTACAGTCTATTCTGATTCTGTGCAAAAGCCTTGTTAGTGGCTGAGTCAGGCCTCAGGAAAAGGCATTTTTTTCCCCTAATTTGCTGAAAGGTCTTGTTTGCCCACTAACTTTTGCACCAACAGGCAGGGAAACCAACACTATGAAAAAGTGAGCATCAAAAACACCTCGTTAGGGCCAGGGATTTAGATCGGTGGTTCCGGCACCTGCCAAGCAAGCACACGGTCCCGAGTTCCATCCCCAGTACCAAAGAGCAAAACAAAATAAAAAACACCTGGTTAGAACATTGGTTCCTTCTCTTTCTAGCTGTTCGACCTTGAGCATGTCACTTAACATCTCTGAGCCTCTGTATCTTCATCTGAAAAGCACAGCAACATACTGCTGAGGATTGAATAGAATAACATATATGAAGCACTGATATCCATAGTATCTTCCCCTCTACCTTCATTACCCTAACACAGTCTCTCTGGGCTTCTTGGCATATTGGGATGGCACCTGGGGCACCAGACCTCATGTCTTCAGGCCTTTGTTCCCTCCCCAGGTTCCATCCATTGCAGAAATCCTGTGATCCCCAGCAAAAGATCAACAAATCCTCCTGCTGAGGGTAAAGGCGTAGGCTGCTGAGAAGGCAAAAGGGCCAAACTCTGAAATGGCCTGGCCTTTAGATCCCCAGTAATGTTCAGGGGCTCCTCGACCATATGGAGAGGCCTGACCTTCCACCACTGTCCACTTACCTGCTCTACTGTGGAGTGACAGTGTAGACGGTGGCCCAAGCTCTCAGGCTCCAAATGGCATTGAGAAGACACTGTCTAGGCCCTGCCCCCAGCTCTGGGAAGCAGACCTAGGTGCCACCTCATTGGCTCCTGGGAATATACGTTAATCATAAATCCCAAGGTCAATGAGCTGAGTTGTTACTAAGCAGGGAGCCCAAGTCCATCCACCCATGTGATCTTTGCAGAAGTAACCTGGAGGGGAAAGCAGGGTTTGGACTGCTCCACAGACCTCACTCTCATGGGAAGACTGCCACCTTCCTCCTATTTTCTTTAGGAGGCAGCACCTCTCAGCACACTAGGCCCTCTCTGAGGTCCACTTGGGACCCCTGCACACTTCTGCTAGGAGCCTCTGGACTGTTCCAGTCACCTTGGGCTCATTCAACAAGGGGTAAAGTCCAGGTTCCGTCCTCAAAAACAATGTCTGTCACATCTGTGCTTCTCCCTGGCCGAGCTGTACCTTGTCCAAGGTCAATGGATCCTGGGCGATTTCTCACACTCATTTGCACCTCCTCCTCCTCTCCATTCACTTGGGTTTTGGTTTGGTTTGGTTTTCTATGTTAGGGAAGTTTTATTGGAAATAAGGAGAAGGAGACTAGCTCCTGGATTTCCAGGTGAAGTCCCAATGGGGTTCCACAAGTAATTCTCTCACTTTAGAATTACTTATAGCCAATAGGGTACAGGAATTGCTTAATTGGTTAGTGGTCACCTATCACAGGTGGCTCTGTAGGTTTAAAATGATCAATTGAGACTCAGGCTTTTTAGTCCAATTCTTTCACATGGTATTTACAATAAATTGGGATTTCAGAAGGAACTGGTCAATCTGTATTATACTTTCATAGAAATTCAGGATCTTAGTAGGGAGTGTTGCACCTCCCTTTATTAGGGAGCGGTCTGCATTCCATGCTGCCTGAGGAAATACATTCTAGTTCACTGTCTATTCTTAATTTTTATCAGTATGGCTGTTCACCCCACTCTGTCTCAGGCCCTTCCACTAGCTAGCTGCCTTACTTTTTGTTAAATTAATTTTATTGGTACATTTTAGATGTACATAATGATAACACTCATCATGTGGAATCTATGCCTTACATGATTTATCTTTTTTCTAGACATTTTTATATATTTATTGCATTAATTGGTACATTTTAGGTATACATTATGGTCACATCCATCACTGGGAATTTGTACCTGTACATGATGTATCCTGGTTCTTATTTTTCCCCATTCCCCTGCCCTCCCTTCACCCCCTCCACCCTCCCTATATACATAAGCTTTGTTTCCTTTTTTCCTTATTTGCCTCATTTTTTTCTTTCCTTTCCCCTGCCCCCCCACACCCCTTGTTCCCCTTCCCCTTTGAACGTTTTCTCCCTATTTCATCATAGTATACATTTTGATCCACATTTACACTTTAGTTTCTCCACCAGAGAAGCAATTCAGTATTTACACATGTGTAACCTATTTAAAACTTAGAGGTCCATTGGACCCAGCTATTCCCATTCTGGGTATATTCCCAAAAGAATTATTTACGTGATATATCTTTATTCTTCTTTTTTCCCCATTTCTCTCCTCGCCCTTCAAGCCCTCCTCCCTTCCTTATTTACAAAAGCAGCTGGCTCCCAGTAAGAACTCAGAATTCAAAGAAGACAGAGGGAAAGAAAACAACAGCTGATCATCTTAAGAGGAAAGAGTCGACACCAGATTCATCCTTGGTGAGGTGTTCAGAAATCCTAGGACAAACTTTCCTACACTATATAGAAGAAATGTTCTCTAACCGAGCCTTTTAACAAATTCTCTAAGGGACAGCATACCAGGTCTCAACACTCAAATAAGGATAACTGGAGCATATTTTGTAACTGTAGATAATCAAAGGTAGAATTAGGAAGAAGGTATGGTGGGGAGAGGGGAATAAGGTTGGGACAGGAACCATGCCAAGCATGTTTGTGTTACTGTAAGCCCAGAACACTGGAAGCTGAGGCAGGAAGATCACAGTATATTCAAAGCCACCCTGAGCTACATGAGCTCAAGAGCAGCCTGGTATCCATAGTGAGATCCTGTCTCAAAAACCCAAACCAAATCTATATTGCTCATAGGTTGAGCAGGGAAGGAGAGGTCTAGGAACTGGGCCCAGCAGCTGTCCTAAAAGGAGGTCTAGAGGCAAGGCAGAATAAAGATCAGCCTCACTCTCTTCCTCCCTCCCTCCTCCACTTTCTGCCAACTCTCCTGCCTAGTGTTCATTGGGCCAACCTGAGTGGATGCCAGGGTTAAAGGTTCCTCGTGCCATACTAGTACATATAGGTCAGTCTTCAGGACAGAGTACTGTCAGGAGGGGTAGTAACTAGAGGGGAAAACAGAAGACACCTGGCACACAGAGTTCTGAAAACACTGAATGGATAAAGAAAATGTGGTATTTATATACAATGGAGTACTACTCTGCCATAAAGGATAAATTTGAGTCTTTATAGGAAAATGGATGCTCCCTGAGATCACAGTGTTATGTGAAATAAATCAGATACTCAAGCTTAACTATTACATAATTTCTTTTATGAGAAACCCAAAGTATAAACAATTTAAAAATCAAAATAAAGGATGCAAAGCAAGCAAGGGAAAAAGAAAAAAAGGGAATAGAAGGCAAATGGGAAGGAGAACAAGAGAGAGGGAAGGGAAGGAAAGGAAGAAAAGAAAAAGAATAGAAGGAAATAAAGGTTGGATAATAGGAAAATAGGGAGATAGATCTTTTACAAATGGGAAGGGAGTGAAGGATGGATGAGGGAGGGAAGTGAAAGTAAAAACAAGATGTGCTGTGTACATGTACCAGCTCTCCATGATGAACATGATTACGTACTCAATCATGTAATAAAAAAAAATTTTTAAAGAGCCCCAGCATTATGGTACACACCTATAATCCCAGAACTTGAGAAGCTGAATCAAGAGGACTGCTGCAATTTGAGGCCAGCCTGGCCTACACAGTGAGTTCAAGGCCAGCCTAAACTGCATAGTGAGATCACATCTCAAGCAAAACAAAACAGAAACGCCCAGAACATGAAACTCTGATGGATACACAACTGTACTCATTCTGAAAGCAACTACCTTACAAGGTTATGCCTTATCCTACACTTTGACCCCGTGTATCAAGTGGCACTGCAGTCAGCAAAACAAAGTCAGGAGCAGGGGAGCAGCTGCAGTGCCAGCACAGCTCCTCACTGCAGAGGACTGGGGAATTAGGCCATCAGGGGTAAATCCAGATGTGGATGGTGGCAGAGGCAGAGACAGAGCCGGGAACCACTTGGCTCTTCTTTTAAAAAAAGAAGGCTCGAGGCTTGGAGCAGTTCATATAATTTAGAATTTGGGGAAGGAGGGGATAAAGACAATGCCACTGAAGTTACTCACAGCTTTGCTTGTTCCCATGGCTGGGGAGGCAGGGAGCAGCAACGTCACCTGAATACAAAGTCCCTCCCCATCTCATCTCAGAGTACACGCGACTGGTGTCTTTGGGCTTTAATGCATAATCCTGTGACTAAGGAGCCAAATATGTGACCTCTCAATCCAAACCCCTTTTCCTTTCATCACCAAATCCCCTCCAATAACAGCGTACTTTTGCTGAGGGAGCATTTAGGCCCTGGACCTACCTGGCTACTCATAAAGGGTATTGTTCTAAGTTGGCTCAAAAATACTGAGATACTTATGTTAATTCTTTGGCAGTACTTTTATTTTTCCTAACCCAAAGGCTCACATGAAGTTGAAAATGATAGGTCTCCCACCACCTCAGCAGCTATTAAGTATAGTAGCTGCCCTCTTCCTATGGTGCCTTGCCCCCTCCCCTGTGTGACATCATGCCAAGATGGTTGCTCCCACCAAAGAACAAACCCTTCTTCCCAGCATGCCCCTGTTCCCACCTAGACAGTAACCTAATACTCGCTCATCTCCTACCACCTAGTGACATCACCGGCTCCTCCATTCCCTAGTCACTACCTCATTCAACCCTGCCTCAGCCCCTACAAGCCCCACCCCAGTCTCTATAAAAGACTCTCCCTGCCCCAGCCATATTGCTTTTGTCTCTCCTTTGTTCAGAGACAGCCCGGCAGATCTATTCCCCTAATAAAGGCTTGTTGTGGCCTGGTCTGGTCTTGGTCTTCGGCCCTTTTACCTGACATTTCTGGTGCCGTGACTCGGATGGTAGATGGTCCATTAAGGGACGATCCCCCGCAGGACGGGGTTGATTGACCTTTTGGCCATCTCCAACGGACCTATCTGCCGTTGCCAGGACCCTCGGGGGCTTTCTACCTTTGCCATTGCTGACGCTACACATCCACACCGGTCACCAATGTCTGGGTGAGTAGGGAGTTCAGCCTCCCTCTCGTCGGGTTCTCTGTCTCGTTCTCTCTCCCTCCGGGGACTTCTCAGAAATCCAAGCGCTTGGTCAGAAAAACCCCCACGGCCTCTGGGCCCAGGACCGTGCCCCTGGGAGACGTTCCATCGGCCCGCCTCCTCTCGTTCTCTCCCTCTGGGAGACTCACTGGGAGATTGTCAAAGGAGACAAGGACTCTTCTCCCCTTTGTCTTTCTCCCCAGGGGCTGCCTCCTCCTCACCCGCTCTAATCAGGGGGCCCAACAATCCAAACCCCGCCCCTCAACGCCTCTGGGCTGCCTTCTGGCACAACTCAAACCTCTCGGATTGTTGGGACCAGACTTTAGGCCAAAAAGATTTGTTTTCTATTGTAATCAGGTTTGGCCTCAGTATAAATTAGATAATGGGTTTCCACGCCCCAAAAATGGCACTTTCAATTTTAACATACTGTGTGATTTACACAACTTCTGTCAGTGCAATGGCAAATGGTCAGAAATCCCCTACATACAAGCCTTTTCTACCTATGCTCTTAACCCTCCCTCTGTCAAACCTGTTCTTCTCAAGTACTCCTAGCCTGAGCCGATCACTCACCGCTCATACCTCCCCCACTTTATAACTCTGTTGATAAGAAAAAGTTTTAAAGCTTAATAGATTAGCTATTAAAGTAGTTGTGGAAGCAAACTAAGTAGTGTATCCCTTTAAAAACTTGCATTAGCCCATTGCTTCTGCTGTTCAAAGTGAAGGTTATATAGCTTCTTTGATTTGTAGCTCCACTATAGATAACATCCTAACTAAAGAATGAAGTGAAAATCCTTGAACAAACTTGTGATATATGTGCCTTAACTGTCATGTGTTTAGGGCTGTAATCAGTGACAGAAACCACCTGTGTCTAACCATTAAACAGGAATTAGAACTTTATTTACTTAACAAAGACCACTAGGGATGAGATAATGATGGACAAAAGTATAAAATGTTTATAGTGAGTCGGAGACAAAATATTTAAAAAGCTATAAGTAAAAGATATATTTTTGATATAAAAGGATTTTATATGTTTGTCTTATTAGCAGGACAAGACCAAAAGGCCTAAGTACATCAAGAAGGTGTGCGAAAGTGATTTATAAAGGAAATATGTATGTTTACTTGTTGGTTTCAAGTTTGTTATAAAAGGTTTACAGAAATAGAGGTTTCATTGCTTCTGATTTTAATTCTACAAGAGATCTCTGTTAATTGACTTACAAAAAGTTTAAATAGTCTTATTTATAATTATAAACCTAAAATTATAAAGAGATTATAATTCCATTGGGCTAAATATATTTGAGTGCACTCTAGTTTTAGAAATTGTCTTATATCTTTGTTTTTGTCCAATCCTACAGCTGTTTTATTTATAGATAAAGGTTATTAAGTTCAAGGCATGCTCCCCAAGGAGCGGCCGCATGGAAATATTTTCCAGTCTTTGTTCACTAGGGGGACCTCAACAGTTTTCATCTTACAAGAGACTGACCCAATAGTTTTCATAGCCTTATAAAAGACTTACAGGAATAAATATTATTTAAATATATTATTATACTGTTTATATCAATTGTCATCAAAGGGATAAATTCTAAATATGTTATTATGGTGTGCTTACACTGGTCATTTTCAAAGGACTAAATATCCTGTAAAAAACAACAATAACAAGGTTTTTTTTTTTCTAGTGTACTAAATGTATTTATACTTTCCTACTGTACAGGTTTTCTAATATTTGTTTATGATAATAACCTCTTTTTGATTCAGGTATTTGCCTTTTCATACACTCTAGCTATTTATGATAACAGATACATATATGGGGTATTTTCTTTAGATGGTATCCTATCAAAAGATTATTTATTTATTTTTTAAAAGATAATTTAGGTAAAAACTTTTGGTGTTTTAAAAAAATGAGTACATTTAATGATGGCTATTTTATATCAAGGTGGACATTTAAATGTGTTACAAAGGTAAAGTCATCATAATTGTCATGTTAAAATATTATTTGTGGCTCTTTTTCTGTTAATATTCTACAGGAATTCAACTACTAAAAAACAACCATGACTGATGACAGTAACAGTTCTCTATATTTTAAATTCCAAAATGTTTGTTATTCAGGTAAAACTATAATAGTTAAGTTCATTATTCTTGTTACAATGCTAACGCTATTGACCTTCTCTTCTGGGTGTTCAACAACTAAAGTTTGGAGACCAAAACTAAAAGGTAACAGGGCTATGAGGACAGCCAATATTTTGGCCCTGGCCCCTCAAGGTCAACAAAGTTCCAGGACATGAGGGAACCTTCTCTACAGGGTCCTACATCTTTGGTAAGTCACTCAACCTCCTAAACTGGGAGATTGCTGGACACCAGAGGACAATGTACTGTGTGCCAAAGGAGGGTCACCAAGAAAAAACTCTCCACTGCTTTCACTGAAAGCAACTTGGTCAAACAAGGCCATAACCCATCCAGATGGCTGACACTGACAGAGAAGCAGAGAGGCACTATGCATGGTTCCAAAGTAATGGCCTGGGGAGACTTAACTGACCTTAACAGATAACAAGAGGTTCATATTGATTGACACAGGTCTCACTTTAACTTGGTCTTAAACACCCAGCAGAAAAAATAACCAAAAGAGGCACAAAACAATGACATAATAATAAAGCTAGACTTCAGAAAAATTAAGACATAGCCCACCCATTAAAATCTTTTGGTTCACTCATGACACAGCCATTTCAAAAAGACAAAACTTTGGGTACTAAATAGAAGCAAAAATCATTAATTAGCTACAAGTGTGTACAGATTCTTTTCAAAAAAATTTTAAAAAATTCTTTACAGGTAACCAATCCTAGAAACCACTGGTCTCCAGATCTCTCCTTTTAGATAAGTGTTTTTCTGATTCTGTGATAACTAATTAACTATCATGTAATGATCAAAAAAACCCCAAACAAACCATAAAGTAAGAGTATTGAGAAGAAATCACGTGCTTGTCAGCCACAGTCAGGATAAGTTCTATACCAAGCAGCTACAAGATTCCTTTTAAAATAATGTACATCCTTGTTCTCTGTTTATGATGCCTCTTCTCATTGTGCTCATATTTCCTGGATACCTACCCTTGCCTAAAAAGATCAAGCCTTTTATGTTACACTTGATCACCTTAAGTCGTCCAGTGTCCTTGTTGAGGTTATCAGTTCTCTTTATTTTTAAATATATCTAGGAGGCCTCCAAAAACTGAGAGATACAGGAATAAAACTTTCCTGGCCTTGAATTTAAAGAAGTCAGGTTCATAGTAACACTACACTCATCGGTATGTTGGCCTCCAAAAGACATTTGCTCAGTTACATACACCTTTTATATTCCCCCCCCCAAAAAGGGATTATAAAGATTATATAAATTGTGTTTATCACCTTTCCACTCATTCTCTAAGAGCAAGGACATGACACATGGGCCCTTAGATCAGGAGCTATGATCTCTTCCATAACAGTCTCTTACTTCTATAACAAATGAGCCCCTAAACATCCAGCTGTCTCTGTAAAACCTATGTAAATAATAAATAAAAAATTACATGTCAAATGAAAAAAATTAAAACTCAATGGGCCAGATAGATATGCCCCCCAAGGTACTAATCAATAGTGGGGTACGTTTGGTTCCTGGAGCTCATGGCTCACCTGGCTATTACTACTCTTGGGACTCCTTAGTATTATCTGTTTAATTCTCTGTTTTGGACCGTGCCTGGTTCGCTGTTTTCAAAATTTCTTGCAGAAACGATTGAGGGCATTCACCAGCCAGACAGCCACAGAGTTCATCATGGCAGGGAACCAGCCAGTACGGCAAAAGGAAGAGGTCCCCACTTGCCACTGACCTCATCAGATCCAGGCCTAGCCCTGATCTTCGCCCCTTGTCAGCAGGAAGCAGCTCCAGAAGAAGAGACCTTCACCCAACTATCATAAAACAAAAGCCTGGAATGATAGGTCTCCCACCACCTCAGCAGCTATTAAGTATAGTAGCTGCCCTCTTCCTATGGTGCCTTGCCCCCTCCCCTGTGTGACATCATGCCAAGATGGTTGCTCCCACCAAAGAACAAACCCTTCTTCCCAGCATGCCCCTGTTCCCACCTAGACAGTAACCTAATACTCGCTCACCTCCTACCACCTAGTGACATCACCGGCTCCTCCATTCCCTAGTCACTACCTCATTCAACCCTGCCTCAGCCCCTACAAGCCCCACCCCAGTCTCTATAAAAGACTCTCCCTGCCCCAGCCATATTGCTTTTGTCTCTCCTTTGTTCAGAGACAGCCCGGCAGATCTATTCCCCTAATAAAGGCTTGTTGTGGCCTGGTCTGGTCTTGGTCTTCGGCCCTTTTACCTGACAGAAAACATTATTTATAGCTACAGAAATAAAACTCTTACAACTTGTCTTCATAATGTACAAATTAATAAATATGAGTTTAATTTCACTATGTACCGCATTCCACAATGCAAACATGTGTAGACGTTAGAAGGCATCATTTGCAAGATTACTATGACATGGGCATGCTTGTACCCTACGGTGTGGAGTGCAAAGTGGAGCCATTTTGAACTCACACTTTTTTTGTGGAGGGGGGGGTGCTATAAGAATATAGAAACATGTACAAATTTTTTTGCAAAGAAAAAACCAAAAATTAAAAATGACATGTGTAAAATAGAACAATTTCATATGTGGTACACTGCACATCAATTGGAACGAATGTTTTTGAGCCCGGTAAGCAGCAGCATTAAGGATCTGTGGTCACCCAGATTTGACTTTAATTCTGATTATAGCACTGAGATTTCGGTCAGCTTCAACTCTCTAAGGTTAGGAGGAAAGGATGCTTTTATAACACAGGGATCTAGCAAAGCAGCACCTTACCCAAGTGGTCAAATTTAGCCCTACCCATACTAGGACCAACAGACATTGTGCACCTCCTGATGAAATGCAATGGGAAGAACTTCATCTAAATTTTAATAATTTAAAATGAAACAAGATAAGCAGTCTCTGCCAGTATCTGTGGCGCATGCCTATAAGCTCAGCACTCCAGAGGCTGAGCAAGAGGATCCCTGTGAGTTCATCAACCTGAACTACATACAGACTATCTTAAAAAACAAAAACAAACATGAGCACTATCAATCATTTCTATATGGACGCTTTACAGCCACTAAGAAACTCACTATGCTCCCTTCCAGCTATGAAGGGATGAGGGAGCACAGGCTGAGACAAAGCCTTCAGCACCTGGGTTCCTAAGTCACTACAGTGAGTCCTCCTACTGATTCAGGATGGCTCTGCAACAAGTTAAGACATAATTTTCTGTTGTATCCAACCAATTGGCTTTTGAACTGTTTGTCACTGCAGCCTAACTGACCCACAAGTCCACAAACTACAGACCTCCGTTCAAATCCTGCCCACCACTTGTGTTATAAATCAAGGTTGACTGGGACACCAGCATGTCCTTATGTGTGGTCTGTGGCTGCTTTGGCACTATAACGTGTAGTTGAGTAGTTGCAGTGGATCATGGTCTGCAAAGAGGAAAATTTTTGTCTTGTTCTTCACAAAAGAGTTCCAGTTTGCTGAGTCTTTTTGTTTGTTTGTTGAGACAGGATCTCAATATGTAGCCCAGGCTGGTCGCAAACTTGCAGCAATCCTCTTGCCTCAGCCTCCTGAGTGTAAGAATCACAGGGGACCACCATGCTCTGCGAGTTTGCTGCGTCTTGACCAAATCTATCTTGACTGACACAATTAAAAACATAGGTGAGGGCTGGGGATTTAGCTCAGTGGTGCTGCTGCCTGCCTCGCAAGTAGAAGATCCCCGAGTTCGATCCCCAGTACCAAAAACAAAAAACAAACAAACAAAAAAATAAAACAAGCTTGTAAAAAAAAAATAGGTGACAAGAAAATCCAATCATTATTATTTTTTGGTACCAGGGATCGAACTCAGGAACTTGTGCTTGCAAGGCAGGTGTGGTGCCACTGTGCTACATCCCCAGCCCAAGAAAATCCAATTATTTATCAATCGTGACTGTTCTCTAGCTATGTGACCTTAAGTGACTTCACATTTCTACAATTAATTTTTTTTTTACATAACAAGACTTTTATTCAATTTACAGTTCCTTCCTTTACCCTGCAGCAATTTGTGTCACCAGGAACCCCTTCAGAAGCCCCAGGCCTCTGCCTCTATTTCTTTCTTTTTTTTTTTTTTTTTGGTACTGGGGATTGAACTTGGGACCTTGTGCTTGCGAGGCAGGCAGCTGAACCACTGAGCTAAATCCCTAGCCCTATTCGTTTCTTTTTTCTCTTTTTTTTTTTCTTTTTTGTTTTTTGTGGTACTGGGGATTGAACCCAGGGCTTTCACATTGTTTCTACAAGTTTTTAGTTGCTCCTTGTACAAAGTGGGGGTAAATACACTGTCGACTTTGTAGGCCTTCTGTGAGAATTAAATCCACATAAAATACAAAACAGGATCCAGAAGCTTGGAAGGGAAGTGTTGGAGTAGGCTCAAGTAGGGATGCGATGTGAACTGGTGGATATAAGATTGCTCAGGTAAGAGCCCAGTACACTGTAGGCACTCAATAAATGGTTGCATTTTTTCTTCTAATTATATAGAAATGTGTTTGAATATATACAAATGTAGAGATAATAAAAAATAGTATTCTCTTTAATGCTGACATTTTCTGTTAATATTTCTAACATTTCACAGAACATCTTTGGTTGACATTCTACAAACGATGCCATCCAATAATGTCCCAATGCTTTCTTCTTGTGATGACAATTTATATATCTGTAAAAATGACAGACAAATGATGTCTTTCTGATACATTTATGCACTACTAATTTTCATTCTACCAACATTGATAAGTGAAATTTTCATTCATTTATTGGGTTAATGGTATGAAATCATGCATCACAAATGTGATTAAAATAGTCAAAGCAGATAAAAATTCATTGCTTATCTCAAATATTTCCTTTAAAATGTAGTTATGATCATAAAAAACATTCTCTGTACGTAACATATTTGTATCAATTTCAAAAGCACTCATCTAGATACTAACTTCATACTAGTCAATATTCTAAATATACTATATAACCTTGAGAATTAAAGGTACTCACCTTCTGAAAGTTGAGAACGTTTTTATCAAATACATTTCTAATTGTACTTTATGTGCACCTCCTAGTTCTTTTTCTCTATAATTATTCTTAAATCATTTTGAAAATTAACTGTTCGTAAAAGGCCAAACAAATAGGTGCATTGTTTTGTTTTTCGTTGGGTTTTTGTTTTTTTTTTGGTACCTGTGATTGAACTCAGGTCTTTGAGCTTGCAAAAGGGCAGGCGGCAGAACCACTGAGCTAAATCCCCGGCTTTGTTGGTTTTTGAGACAGGATCTACCTACATAGTTCAGGCTGGTCTTGAACTCACTATGTAGCCCAGGCTGGCTTTGAACTCAGGGAGATCCTCCTGCCTCAGCCTCCTGAGTGCTGGAATTATAGGCATGGGCCACCATGCCCGGATAGGTACACTGTTGACCAATAAACAGCATCAGCATTATTCACCTATCACACTCTAAAAATATAAATTTACAAACCTTTTTGACTTCTGAAATATTTGTTATTTCAGGAAGGTTTTTCAGAGAAACCTGAAGACCTTCCACTTGAGATATTAGGTACTCTTGATTTATTTGCTTATTTCCCTCTTCGATGTAAACAATTAGAACTGATGTGTCATTTGCTGAGACACCAAATTTTTTCAAAGCTCCTGAAATCTAAGGAAAAAGAAAAAAAGAAAGAAAAACTGAAAGAATGAACTAGGTCTGAAATATCTACTTATGGGCCTTCTTCAGTCAAGTGCTTCCTGTTTTTCATACCCTAGTTTTTCCCTTCCAGACTCCTTCAATAATCCCTTCCCAGCATCTACTGTTTTGGCCTCTAATGTTCTGCCTGCTTATAGCTGCACCTTGTTCCTGCAAAGTCAAGGCCTTATTTCTCACACAGCATGTAAACAACACCCCCTTTTGGCCCAAGTCACCTTCCACCCACATGTTCCTAGCATCCAGCCAGTCTGAGGCTATCCCTGTGTTTCATATTCTTCTGCCTATGCTTATGCTTTGTCCTCGGCCCATCACTCTTCTCTCTGTGGCTTGGCTGCTGAATGAATACTTGAGGGACCAGGGCCACTCCCACCACCACACTCTCCTCCCTCCAGAATGAATGGCTTCTTCACTATTCTCCTACCTGTGCATTCACAGTCCCGTTATGTCATTTAACTTAGGGCAGCTTAACTTTTGTCTGTTTTATCTGCCTCTCCTCAGAAACACACTTGCTTCTTTTGCTCCTAGAACTAGAATTGGAATAGGAATAGTGTCCTGAATTATTTCAAAATATCTCTAAGAAAATCATGACCTGGTAAACTTTACTGCAAGTACTGGGGAATTCTACTACTACTATGCTGAGATAACTGCATTTTATAAACTTTGTAATCATCTCTTCTTCAACCAAACCACAAGATTTCTAGTGTTCTCTTGACAATATTAGTATCTGGTCGTGTTAGTAACAGTAGTAGTAATACTAAAACTTCACCAGCAATATTTCAGTCATTTTTTCATGTGCTACATGCATGTGGAATGTTGTTAGCTCAGTAATTTTTATTAAAGAAGTAATCCTATGAATACTTCAAACCATGAAATCTTCCTGTGCATTTGGTATGTGAGTGAGCATGGATTCACGACTGCTCTAGGAACCAGAAAGTTCCTGGAACTGTGTATGAAAAAGACATGCATCATTCCCTCAAGGACTTTACAGGAGAGTGAAAGACATGCGTGAATGTACAAAATGTCCAAGCTCAATTTTTATCATTTGGGTTTCTGTCAATCTCTTAAGCAAAAATACTTGAGAGATCTTACTGACCCCACAGGGTAAGGACAGGCAAATCTAGCCTCATTGAATTTAGCCAAAATTTGTTTACTCAGATGGAAACTGACTCCAAAGCTTATTTGTCTAGGTAGTGCTAAACCTCAAATCTCAGTCCAGAGCTCTCTTTGTGATTATTTTGTTTTATTACTAACAACTACTTTCCTAGAGCTTAACCTCTACCCCAACACTAGAGAACACATATATCATTAAGACAAAGTCAACAGAAATATGGACAATAAATTCCACATTGGGCTAGGGATTTAGCTCAGGGGCACCGCTCCTGCCTCACAAGCACAAGGTCCTGAGTTTGATCCCCAGTACCGGGAAAAAGAAAAAAAAAAATTCCACATTACATTGTTATTTGGGGACAGGTTGAAAATAATTTCAGTAGATAGAGCTCGTGTCTTCATTTTTCCCAGTTTGTAGAGGTGAACTGCTTTGTTTGCTGCCACAAGTATCTGAAATGGGTCAACAATCTACGAAGGAGAATACAAACAATAAATGGGGAGGAAAGAAATTACATGGGGAGAATCTGAAAGTCTAAAGATATACCCCTATCTTGTAGTAACTTTGGTATGCAGTTGTTTTACTTCCTGTGACTCACAGGGAACATATTTTTAAAACTATTGTCTGAAGGTCCAGGGTAGTTAAAAAAAAAAAAATCACAGAATCTTAGCTAGACGTGGTAGCGCCTACCTATAATCCTAGCACTTGAGAGGTTGAAGCTGGAGGATCATTGAGTTTGAAGCCAACCTGGGCTACACAGTAAGTTCAAGGCCAACCTGAACTACATACCAAGACCCTGGCCCAAAAAATAAACAAACACAGAATCTTAAAGCTTCAAGGAAATTAAATAGTAAAAAATGTTTTCAAATAACATTTATTCAGGGCTAATAAGGGAAATGCAATATTCTAAACATTTTACCTGCATTATTGTCTACAGTGTTCACATTCCTCAATGAAATCAGTATTATTCACATGGAAAAGATGAAGTCACTGAAGTAAAGAACATCTGGGTTGAGTCCTAGCTCTGTCACTTACCACCCTGAGAACTTGAGCAAGTTCCTAATGTTTCATCTGGCAAAAAATAATAGTACTTACTTGATGAGACTGCTGAAGATGAAGTGAGTTAGGTGAGAGAAAGCACTAAGTACAATGCTAGGGACAGAGAGAGCGCTATGTAAGTGGTTGCTACAACTTGCTCAAAGTCATAGTAAGTGGCAGAGCTGGATTAAGTCCAGGTACTAAAGTCTCACAGTGTCTGCTCTTAACCACCATGCTGTATCTTCTCCACAGACACTGTCTTGTTCAGAATCCTCATTTCACAGATGAGAAGCTGGACAGCTGGGCATGTGCCAGACCACAACTGTGGTCAGAGCTACACCATGACCTTTTCTCTTCTTCAGGACAGGGCCTGGCACTTCTGCTTCCATTCATTTGTAAATTCAAGGCTGGCTAAGTCTGACTCGGACAAGAACTTTTCACCTTAAGATGACAGAATTTTAGCCTAAACTACAACATGAAAAATTAACATACTCTGAAAAATCCCTTTATGGTTCACTCAGTTTCACACTTTGTACTCACCACTGTAGGATTTATTAATGAACCATCAATGCTGCCTTCCATGGCCTTTTTTCTCAAGTCTCCAGCATTTTTTACATCTTTAAATAACAGAAGGGTCACCCTGCATTCAGGAAATAGATCCAGCTCACGTGTTAACTGCATTTCATAGACAAGCAGGATTCTACCACACCAAACCTAAAAAGCAACAGATTTCTTTTTAAAATGTTAACATTAGCCTGATATTGTGGTGCATGCCTGTAATCCCAGCACCAGGGAGGCTGAGGCAGGAGGATTGGAGATTCAAGGCCAATCTGGCCTACACAATTTCAAGGCTGGCGTAGACAACACAGCAAGACCCTGTCTCAAACAAAACAAAACACAAAACTTAACATTGTGACTTGTTTTTTAAAAAATTCCTTGCTAACAAGTGAAAGTAAGTGTTACTATGAAATGACAGGAACAGTCAACTAGAAAAACCCAACCCCAAACACATTTGGCTTCCTCATGCTTTCTTCCTAATCCTGCTGAGGTGTTTCTAGTTCTTTTCCCATTGCTGGGAAAGGGTCACAGGAGCTGCCTGATCCCCTGCCTGTCCAGATGAGAGGCTCACATGCGTGACTGACTGACTCAACCAGGAGTAGAATATTAGGAAGTTTTGGAACATAGGCTACTTACAGTATTAATGAAACTTTACCCCACCTTCGCTTTTTAACTTTCTGATCTCACTATTTTATTTACATTTTAGCAGAACCTAGAGACAAATATTAAGAAAATAATTGTAAAGTATAAAGTATCACACTTGACCCAAAGATATTCATCCCATGCATGGGGATTAGCAGAGAAAATACAATAAATAAAAAATAAATAACATTGGTCCTTTCTTAGATATAAGTTTAGTAGGGAAGAACAGGGTATATATAAAGACATAAAAGAAGTACAGAGTAGGCATGTACTCAGTGATAGAACTGCTTTCCTAGCATGCTCCAGGCCGTGGGTTCTATCCCCAGCACTGAAAAATAAAGACATAACTATATCCTTGAATGGAAAACTAAGTACTATAAAATTTGATTTTTGAAAACAAGTTTAACTTTTTTAGGCAGTCCTGGCGATTTAACCTAGGACTTCACATGCCAAGGGTGTGCTCTACCACCCAACTATATGACATCATCAGCTCCCAACAGTTAGCATTTTGGTGAGGCCATTTGCTAAGTTCATTTCATCCTTTTACTCTGCAGTTTCCATTTCTTGGACTCGTTCTTAAGGAATCAATTCAAAATTTGGGTATTATAATAAGATGCATTTCTCATTATTTTAACAGTGAAAGGGTAAGAACAACTTATCTAGCCAATAACAGGATTAGTGATAACTAAACAACCGTTAAAAACTGTACACTTAGCAAGGCTTGTTGCCTCTGGTCTACAATCCCAGGACTCTGAGGATCACAAGTTCACACTCAGTCTAAACAATTTAGTGCTGGTTTACCAAGACCACGTCTCAAAATAAAATAAAAAGAGCTGAGGATATAGCTCAGCACAAAAGCTATGGGGTCAATGCCCACTACTGAACACAAACAAAAAACTCCACTCTTGATGACATGTGAAAACAGCGGGAACATTAAACACTGATGGAAAATGAAACAAAATGTGGCTGAACTTCAGGGTTTTGAAAAGCTGCGTATAAAGAAAAAAATCAAAAAGCAGACAGCAAAAAATTAAAAAATAATCTCTGATCTGCTGAAAGTACATGTGGATTATTTCTGTTATGAAAAGAGAAAAAAGAATATTTGTAAATAATACCCTGGCACACAGTAGTTTAATCTTTAGTCATATTCATGTCTAATGAAAAACAAATGGATGCAACAAAACCAGGGGTTAAAAAAAAGAAAAACAAATGGATACCAAAAATACGGGGGGGGGGGGGGCTTGAAGGAAATACCTAAACAAAGTTATCTTGACTAGTGAGATTACTAGGTGATTTTTTTTCCCGTTGGCAGTACTGAGTTGAACCCAGGGCCTTCACATTGAGTTACATTCCCCAGGCCTTTTTTTTTTCTTTCTGGTACCAGGGATGAACTCAGGACCTTTCCCTAAGAGGCAGGCGCAGTGCCACTGAGCTCCATCCCCAACGTACCCCCTTTTTGAGACGGAGTCTCCTAAGTCAGTAAGTTGCACAGACTGGGCTTTAATTTTTGATCTCTTTTCCTCAGCCTCCCAGAGGGCTGAGATTACAGGCATGCACCACATGCCTGGTTTATTAAGTGATTTTTACTGTCTGGATAAAAAAATAAGTATTTTGGGACCAGGGATTTAGCTCAGTGCTGCTGTCACCTGCCTTCCAAGTGCGAGGTCCTGAGTTCAATCTTCAGTACCCTTCCCCCCAAAAATATACATGTGTTACACACCTGTAATCCCCAGCACTCTGGAGTCTTGAGGCAGGAAGATCAATGCAAGTTCAAGGCCAGCCTAGGCTACATAGTGAGAACCTGTCTCAAAACAAACAAAAAAACCCCAAAACATATTTTGTTGTGCATGTTCTGAATTTTCAACAGGGAGCATACAAAACACAAGTACTTACGATCAGGGAGGGAAAAAATTTTGTCTGTTCTTTTTTTTTTGGTCCCAGGGATCCAACTCAGGGCTTTGGGCTTGTGAGGCAAGCGAGGCACCACTGAGCCAAATCCCCCGCCCCTTCCATTCTTTTAATCCAGGGGGGAAACCTTAGAAAACCTCAAAATAGTTTATTTTTGTTTAATGTAATTCACTCACTTAGGCCAGAAAATTTGGAATTATTGCTGGACAGTATGTGTTTCTCCTCTGTGAAACTCATGTTGAAATTTAATTTCCATTTAAGATAGTTTGAGGTGGGAACAGGTGGGACTTTCAAAAGGTGATTGATTAGGACCCTGCCCTCAGGAATGCATCAATGGTTTATCTCCCCAGTGAGTCAGCTCTAAAAGCCAATTTGGTTAGGTCACCTTGTGTACTCCTTTGTCTCTTGCCATGTGACACCCTAAGCAGCCTCCCTCAGGGCTGTGTTCAGCAATGCCACCACTACACGCTGTCCCTGGACCACGACTGTTAGCCAAAATTAACCACTTTATAATTCGCTCCGAGATATTGTTCTTAGCAACAGAAAATGGACCAATAGACCCATCTTTCAAATCCCATGTCTAATACCTATAGTCCTGAATTTCTGCCTCCTAAATAAATTTTGATCCACCCATTTCTCTCCCACACCTCCCTCTACCACTTCCATTCCTCTGTAGCAGTAGCCTCCTAAGAGTGGTGGCCTTACTGAAATCCCTGCCCCCCTATCATCCAACTTCTGCCCGCAGCCATAATGATCCTTTCAAAACATATATCAGACTGTGCAGTTCTGATGTTGACAAAGCCCCATCTTTAAGTTGTCCCGTCTCTAGGATCAGGGCGCTGCTTACCTCTTCTACCACAATCAGTCTCTAGTCACAAACCCATTGAAGAGGTAGTTCCTGTCTCTCTTCTTTCAAGTCTTTTGCTGACTCAAGCCTTCCTCCTTCCTTCGGAGTCCATTTGCTAGAGCCACAAGAGCCCGGGGTTCATTTGTGTTATGCCAGCTCCTTAGTACCGAGCACGTTAATCATGTGCCTATTCGTGTTGTTCTGTTTGAGACAGTGTCTCACTGTGTTATCCAGGCTGGCCTCGAACTCCTAGGTTCACAGGCAGGCGCCGCGGCGCCCTATGGGCCTATTCGTTTGTCTCCTCGCTAAACTATTTCTCGGAGGGAAGACGCTATCATTTCCGTCTTGCATTTCCAGCGCCAGTCTTGGCAGGCAGGTGGTGGATATTGGCTGAGGAAACACTGGTACCACCCCCAGAAAACTGTAAAGCTACTGGGGCCGAGGCTTCCCCACCCAACCCCGCCCGCTACAGGGGGGCCAAAACTCACTGTCCGGTCCTGGTCCTTAGGGAAGCTCGTCCCCTCGGAAACAAATCCCTTAACTTCCGGAAGTGGTGCCCAGTCCCCGCCCTCCCGGGCTCCATTTCCTGATAAGCCGGCTCTGTTCACCTTTTAGATCGCGGCAGTCGTTGTCCCATTGGTCTGTTCCCTGACCCCAGCCTGCAAGTCTGAGTCCTGTTAGCTGACGCAAAGAATAACAGGTGCTAGTTCATCACTTCCGGCGGAGGCAGAAAGGACCCTCCAGCCCAAGCCGGAAACTGAGGGCTAAACCTCAGTTGTGGCTTTCGAGAGACGCGCTCTATTCCTTCCTATATAAAATGTTGACAAGCCAAACTCTACGTATGTTTCCACTTCTCGGGAGTCCACAGTTCGTTATCAGGACAGGCAGGACTCAGTCGGCTTCGTGCTTTCCCAGCACTCACGTAAGGAGGGTCATCCGACC